>NW_026915062.1:0-6272 GCF_034315485.1 Pezoporus occidentalis | reverse complement strand
TATGGTAACACCCCCCCGCACCCCATTGATCCCTATGGGGCTGCCCCACATCTCTATGGTAACACCCCCACCCCCCATTGATCCCTATGGGGCTGCCCCACATCTCTATGGTAACACCCCCCCCATTGATCCCTATGGGGCTGCCCCACATCTCTATGGTAACACCCCCACCCCATTGATCCCTATGGGGCTGCCCCACATCTCTATGGTAACACCCCCCCGCACCCCATTGATCCCTATGGGGCTGCCCCACATCTCTATGGTAGGAGGACCCCAGCGGACGATGGCGGCCGCGGTGACCATTGCGATGCTGCTGGTGCTGGTGGCCGTGGGGCGCGGGGACCCCCATGGGGAGCCCCATGGAGAGCCCCATGGAGTGCCCTATAGAGAACCCTATGGAGAACCCTATGGAGACCCCCATCATGGCCATGGGCATCACCATGGAGACCCACAGCATGGGCATGGGGAGCCCCATGGAGACCCCCATCATGGCCATGGGGAGCCCCATGGAGACCCACATCATGGGCATCCCTATGGAGACCCACATCATGGCAATCACCATGGAGACCCACATCATGGCCATCACCATGGAGACCCACATCAAGGGCATCCCTATGGGGACCCACATCATGGCCATCACCATGGAGACCCCCATCATGGGCATCACCATGGAGACCCACATCATGGCCATGGGGAGCCCCATGGAGACCCACAGCATGGGCATCACCATGGAGACCCACACCATGGGCATCCCTATGGAGACCCACATCATGGGCATCACCATGAAGACCCACATCATGGCCATCACCATGGAGACCCACACCATGGGCATCCCTATGGAGACCCACATCATGGCCATCACCATGGAGACCCACATCATGGCCATCACCATGGAGACCCACACCATGGGCATCACCATGGAGACCCACATCAAGGGCATCCCTATGGGGACCCACATCATGGCCATCACCATGGAGACCCACACCATGGGCATGGGCATCCCTATGGGGACCCACATCATGGCCATGGGCATGGGGAGCCCCACGGAGCCCCACAGCATGGGCACCGGCCCAAGGACCCACAGCGTGAGGAGCTGCCCCACGAGCGGGACACGGTGACGCTGTGGCTGCATGTGAGTGCGCTGTCCGTGGTGCTGAGGGGGTGGATGGGGGGTGATGATGGTGGTGGTGATGATGATGATGATGATGGATGATGATGATGATGATGATGGATGGATGATGATGATGATGGATGATGATGGATGGATGATGATGATGGATGATGATGGATGATGAATGATGATGATGGATGATGATGATGATGATGGATGATGATGGATGATGGATGATGGATGATGATGGATGATGGATGATGATGATGGATGATGATGATGGATGATGATGATGATGGATGATGGATGATGATGGATGATGAATGATGATGATGGATGATGATGATGATGATGATGATGGATGATGATGGATGATGATGGATGATGATGATGATGGATGATGATGGATGATGATGATGATGATGATGATGATGGATGATGATGGATGATGATGATGATGGATGATGAATGATGATGATCGATGATGATGGATGATGATGGATGATGATGATGATGATGGGTGATGATGGATGATGAATGATGATGATGGGTGATGACAATGTGTAATGGATGATGGTGATGATGGATGATGATGATGTTGATGGATGATGATGGATGATGAATGATGATGATGGATGATGACAATGGGTAATGGATGATGGTGATGATGGATGATGATGGATGATGATGGATGATGATGGATGATGATGGATGATGACCATGATGATGATGATGGATGATGATGACGATGATGATGGGTAATGATAATGATGATGATGATGAGTGATGACGATGGGTAATGGATGATGATGATGGATGATGATGGCAAATAGATGATGACAATGGATAATGGATAATGATGGATGATGATGATGATGATAATGGATGATGATGATGACGGTGGAAAATGGATGTTGATAATGATGGATGGGTGATGATGATGGATGATGGATGGATGATGGATGTTGGATGATGGATGATGATGATGATGATGGATGATGGATGGATGGATGACAATGGATAATGGATGATGATGATGATGGATGTTGGATGATGGATGGTGATGGATGATGATGGATGACAATGGATAATGGATGATGATGATGGATGTTGGATGATGATGGATGATGATGATGGATGATGGATGATGATGGATGGATGATGATGATGTATGATGGATGATGGATGGGTGATGATGACGGTGGATAATGGATGTTGATGATGATGGGTGATGATGACAATGAAGATGGTTATGATGGATAATGGATGATGATGAAGATGATGGATAATCGATGGGTGACGATGAATGACGATAGATAATGGATGATGATGACAATGAAGATGATGGATGATGGATGGTCGATGGGTGATGATGATGATGGGTGACGATGGATAACGGATGACGGATGATGATGGATGTTGGATGATGATGGATGATGGATGATTGGTGACAATGGATAATGGATGATGATGGATGTTGGATGATGGATGGTGATGGATGATGATGGATGATGATGAAGATGATGGATAATCGGGTGACGATGAATGACAATAGATAATGGATGATGATGACAATGAAGATGATGGATGATGGATGGTCGATGGGTGATGATGATGATGGGTGAGGATGGATAACGGATGACGGATGATGATGAAGATGATGGGTGACGAATGGGTGATGACAATGTCTGATGAATGAATGACAATGACGATGATGACGGATGATGGTGAGGGATGGATGATGGATGATGATGATGGATGATGGATGAGTGATGACAATGGATAATGGATGATGATGATGATGATGACAATGACGATGGATGATGATGGATGATGGATGATGATGATGATGACGATGATGATGATGATGGATGGTGGATAATGGATAATGATGATGGATAACGTATGATGATGGATGATGGATAACGGATGATGATGGATGATGATGATGAAGGATGGATGATGGATGATGATGATGACAATGACGATGATGATGATGGATGATGGATAATGGATGACGATGGATGATGGTGGATGATGGATGATGATGACAATGATGATGATGATGGATAACGGATGATGATGGATGATGGATAACGGATGATGATGGATGATGATGATGATGATGAACGATGGATGATGATGATGGATGATGATGACGATGATGGATGATGGATGATGATGATGATGATGGATAACGGATGATGATGGATGATGGATAATGGATGACGATGGATGATGATGATGATTATGGATAACGGATGATGATGGATGATGATGATGGTGAATGATGGATGATGATGATGATGACGACGATGATGATGGATGATGGATGATGATGACAATGACGATGATGATGATGGATGATGGATAATGGATGACGATGGATGATGATGATGATGGACGACGGACGATGATGTTGATGATGGATGATGATGACAATGATGATGATGATGGATGGTGGATAATGGATGATGATGGATGATGATGACGATGGATGATGACGACAACGATGACAATGGACGATGCCAATGCCCTACATTTGACAGATGCCCCCCACCCTTTCCCCCCCCCCCCCCCCATTGCAGACCATGACCGCCGTGGCCATCATCAGCCTCGCCCCCTACCTCCTCCTCCTCCTCCTCCCCTTGGATTCGGCCTCACCACGCAACCAAGACCTCCTCAAGCTCCTCCTCGCCTTCGCCGCGGGGGGATTGTTGGGCGATGCCTTCCTCCACCTCATCCCCCACGCCTTGGGTGAGTGAAGCATCCCCCCATCATCATCATCATCATCATCAATGGGGCTGGATATGGGGCACAACCCCCCCCCCCAATCATCATCATCATCATCATCATCATCATCATCATCATCATCCCTTTTGCTTTGTGCGTCCCGCAGCACCGCACGCGCCCGGCGCCCATGCGCACTCGCCCCACGGTAAGAGGAAGGGAGATGGAACCCCCCCCACCCCATCTATAGGGTGATGGTGGTGGGTTTCTATGGGTCCCGTTGGAGCTTTTGGGACCCATAGCACGACGTCGGGGTCCTTGTCCTCGTGCCCCAGGTCACGAGCACGGGGAGATGTTGGCAGTGGGGATGTGGGTGCTGGCCGGGATCGTGGTCTTCTTGGTGCTGGAGACGTGCGTGAGGCATCTCAAAGGGGGGCACCACCACCATGGGCATCATCATCATGGGCATCATCATGGGCATGGTGAGTTGGGGGGGGGGATGGTTATGGGGGTGGTAGGACATGGGGATGGGGATGGGGATGGTGGGACATGGGGATGGGGATGGGGATGGGGATGGGGATGGTGGGACATGGGGATGGGGATGGTGGGACATGGGGATGGGGATGGGGATGGGGATGGTGGGACATAGGGATGGGGATGGGGATGGTGATGGTGGGACATAGGGATGGGGATGGGGATGGTCATGGTCATGGTGGGACATAGGGATGGATGGGGATGGTGGGACATAGGGATGGGGATGGGGATGGTCATGGTGGGACATAGGGATGGGGATGGAGATGGATGGGGATGGTCATGGTGGGACATAGGGGTGGGGATGGGAATGGTCATGGTCATGGTGGGACATAGGGATGGATGGGCATGGGGATGGGATGGGGATGGGGATGGAGATGGGAATGGTAGGACATGGGGATGGGGATGCAGATGGTCATGGTAGGGGATGGGGATGGGGATGGGGATGGTGGGACATAGGGATGGGGATGGGGATGCAGATGGTCATGGTAGGGGATGGGGATGGGGATGGGCGTGGTGGGACATAGGGATGGGGATGGTCATGGTCATGATCATGGTAGGACATAGGGATGGGCATGGGGATGGGGATGGGGATGGTGGGACATGGGGATGGGCATGGGGATGGTCATGGTCATGGTAGGACATGGGGATGGGGATGGGGATGGTGGGACATAGGGATGGGGATGGGGATGGTCATGGTGGGACATGGGGATGGGGATGGGGATGGGCATGGTGGGACAAAGGGATGGATGGGCATGGTGGGACATAGGGATGGGGATGGGGATGGGCATGGTGGGACATGGGGATGGATGGTCATGGTGGGACATGGGGATGGGGATGGGGATGGGCATGGTGGGACATAGGGATGGGGATGGGGATGGGGATGGTCATGGTGGGACATGGGGATGGGGATGGGGATGGTAGGACATAGGGATGGGGATGGGGTGGTCATGGTAGGACATAGGGATGGGGATGGGGATGGTGGGACATGGGGATGGGGATGGGGATGGTCATGGTGGGACATAGGGATGGGGATGGGGATGGGGATGGGGATGGGGATGGTGGGACATAGGGATGGGGATGGGGATGGTGATGGTGGGACATGGGGATGGATGGGGATGGTGGGACATAGGGATGGGGATGGGGTGGTCATGGTAGGACATAGGGATGGGGATGGTCATGGTCATGGTGGGGGATGGGGATGGGGATGGTCATGGTAGGACATAGGGATGGGGATGGGGATGGGGATGGGGATGGTGGGACATAGGGATGGGGATGGTCATGGTGGGACATAGGGATGGGGATGGGGATGGTCATGGTAGGACATAGGGATGGGGATGGGCATGGTGGGACATAGGGATGGGGATGGGGATGGTCATGGTAGGACATAGGGATGGGGATGGGGATGGTAGGACATAGGGATGGGGATGGGCATGGTAGGACATAGGGATGGGGATGGGCATGGTAGGACATAGGGATGGGGATGGGCATGGTAGGACATAGGGATGGGGATGGTCATGGTGGGACATAGGGATGGGGATGGGGATGGGCATGGTAGGACATAGGGATGGGGATGGGGATGGTCATGGTAGGACATAGGGATGGGGATGGGGATGGTCATGGTGGGACATAGGGATGGGGATGGGGATGGTCATGGTAGGACATAGGGATGGGGATGGGGATGGTCATGGTGGGACATAGGGATGGGGATGGTCATGGTCATGGTGGGACTTAGGGGTGGGGATGATCATGGTCATGGTCATGGTAGGACATAGGGATGGGGATGGGGATGGTCATGGTAGGACATAGGGATGGGGATGGGGATGGTCATGGTGGGACATAGGGATGGGGATGGGGATGGGCATGGTGGGACATAGGGATGGGGATGGGGATGGGCATG
>NW_026915061.1:0-3267 GCF_034315485.1 Pezoporus occidentalis | reverse complement strand
TCTTGTAGAGTGTCCCCAAATGGGACATAAAGCACAAGTGACTCCATCTCTGGAGCTGCTGATGTCCATCTGTAGACACTTGAGAGCCCAGTTTTCCATTCCCAGTGGAGTTATCCACATGCAGTGCCTGGATGTCCAACAGCTGAGCTGGTGCCTCTGGGCTTCCACTGTATTCAAGGGTGAGAAATGGGTATTTTGACACAGTGATGAATTGTCCCAGCTTTAACTAATAGGCTTTTATCCCCCTGAGCAGCCTCAGCTGGGGTTCCATCCCCACCCTTTGCCTATTTGTCCCCCATCTCTATCAAAGCTCAGGAAGACTGAGGTTTTTTAGATGAGTTTTGTTTTGAACTTTAGCAGCAGTTCTGCACACCTTTGCAATTCTTTGATGGTGATTTTGGCTTTCTCATTTATCTTCCTAGCATTTTTTGGACCTGTTCCTGAACAAGGGATTGACTTGACCCTTGGCTTGGTCCTGGATCTGCCTTATAATCACCTGCTTGCCTGATGCACTCTAATCTTGGCTGAACTTAACCCAAGTCTTCTTTTCCTGCCCTACTTCTCTTGCTCAGGTACCGTGGGATGGTCCCTGCACACCGTGGTGCTCTTCTTTGGCTCTGTTGATAGAGATTCAAAAGTCAAAGCCCTGTGGCAGTCCCCAGGCTCCTGCAGAGCAGAACCCATCACCCTCTGCACCCCAACAGCCCAGCCAGTGCTCACTGCTCTGGCAGTCCCTCTCCATCCAGAGCATGTCCCTACCTGGGAAAATTTTTAAATCCTTTTCCTTGGTGAGAGAAAGGTTTTTCATTGGAAAAGTTTTTTTCCCCAGCCTCTCCCAGTCAGCCCCAAACCCAAAATTTCTATTTCCTTTTCTTGGGGTTCCAAAAAAAAAACAAAAATTTTTAATAATGTCGGGTTTTTTTTTCCCCCTTTGGGGGGAAAGTTTTCCCCTTCCTGTTAGGGCTTCTGTTTAAAATATAGGTGCAGTTTTAGTGTGAAAAACAACATATAAAACTCACTTTAGGGGTTTTTTTTTGATCAGAATAAAGGAAATTGTATATTAAAGGAAAAGGGGCCCCTTTTATTGGGGGTTTTTTTAAAAATCTTCACCTTTTTTTTTCTTTTTTTGGGATATTTTGGCTTAATTAAAAAAAGCCAAAAAGGGCCCCGGGCTTTGGGGTCGGTTTTGGGAAAAACCAAAGAAAAGGCCGGGGGCTCAGCTCTTAGAATAGCCATCTGGTTCCTTTTTTCCCCTTTTGGAAAGAAATTTCCATTTAGACTGAAAGAACTTTTCCCAAAACCCAATACTTAAAAAAGTTGATTCCAAAAACGTGGGGAAAGGGGATAAAAACCCTTGTTTCTCAAAAGGCCAATTCCAAAACCCAAAAAACTTTTTTTGGAAAAAAATTTCAACCGGGTTTGGGTTCTTTTGTTTCTTTTCTTTCAAAAATTTTTAAAAAGATTTAACCCCCAGAAAACAAATTTTTTTTTGGGGGCCTGGTTTGGCTGGGAACGGGATTTGGGGGTTTCCCAAGGGGGTTCCATTTTTCACCATTTAGGAAAAGGTTTTTTTTTTAAAACCCAAAAAAGGGGGGGGAGCTTGATGTGCCCAAATGTCCCAACACTGGGTGGTCTCAGCACATTATCATCCTATTTTAAAATTTTTTTCTAAATTTTTTTCCTTTAAAAAAAATTCCCTTAAAACCACCGGGGGGGGGGTCCCCTTACATTCAAAGGGCACTTGAGACTTGATTACCGCTTCTTTCCTTGAAAGGCACAAACAAATGCAATGAATTTTTAAACCTTTTCCCTTTTTTTTTCCCCAAAAAAAATTTAAAAAAAACCTTTCCCCCCCCCCAAGAGCTTTTAAAAAAATCAAGGAAGATAGGAATTTTTTTTGGGGGAGGGGGAAGGAAGAATCTTCAAGAAAAATATTTTTCTGAAAAAACTATTGTGTGAGGTGTTTTTTTGGGGGGAAAAAGGCTGGGATAATGAAAGGTTTTTCCCCCAAACTCTCTTGAATTAAGAAGGGTTTTTTTTGGTTTTTTGTTCATTCAAAGGGTTTTTTTTTGCAGGAATGGAAAAAAGGGGGGTTAGAATTTTAGACTTTAAGGCCCCAAATACTAACACAAAGGGAAACCTAGTCTTGGGCCTCTTCACGAACCCATTTTCCTTCCCAGTAGTTTCCCCTCATTGGGGTGTTTCGCAGTTGCCCTGGGGCCCGTTTTTAATAAAAATTATTTTACCTGTGAAGCCCCTTTAATAAAGGGTTTTTGGAGAGTGGGGTTCCCTCCCCCCCCCATTTGACCCAAAAGTAAAGGGGCTGGGGGTTTTTTAAAAAAAAATTTTTTTTTTTTAATTTCAGGGTTCTGAACCCGAATTTTTTTTGTTTTGGCTTTCCATTTTTTTTTCCAGCATTTTTTACCTTTTGAAAAGGGATTTTCCCCCCCCCCCTTGGCCCCGGGGGATAAAGCTTCCATCATTAATTTTGGTAATTAACCCAACTTCTTTTTTATTTTTCCAGGCCGGGGGGGTTCCCCACACCCGCCTTTTTTTCCCCGTTAAGAACAAAACAAACCCCGTGGATCCCCCGGTCCGAGACGAACCCCTATTACCCCCCCCACCCACATCTATTTGGAGTCCCCCCCTCCAAGAGCCCACCGGGTTGGAAATCTTTTCATGGGTGAGGGAAATAAATTAATTTTTTTTCAATTGTTTTTTTTCCTTGTGCTTTCCACCCAAAAAGATTAACTTTATTTTTGAATTGGAAATTTTTGGGTAGGGACGATGTTATCTGGGTTTGGGGAACCGGGTTTTAGTGCCAAGGGCTTTGGGTTAGCCCCTTTTTTTAAATTTTGGCTTTTTAACCTTTTAAAAATTTGCTTTTTGTACTGGGTTTTAACAAGACCACAGAAATTGAAACCCCCTTTTTTTTTAATGGGTTTTTTTTTTTTTTATCTTTTCCCCTTACATTCATTCCCCCAGGGAGCCCTGAAAAAATACCCAAATGTAGTTAGGTATAGCTTAAAACCCACATTTGATATTTTTTTCAGGGGGTCCCTGTGAAGTCAAATTTTAATGGAATTTTAAAAGGAAAAAAAAACATTCCATTTAGAGGTGTTTTAATTTCTGTGTTTTTTTCAAAAAAAACAAGAAAAAAAGAGCTAAATTTTAGAATTTTAACCCATAAGTGAAAAGTCTTAAAACCGGTTTTTTTGGGGAAAAAAAGCAAAGGCTCGTGCACCAAGTCCTTGCAAAATAAAAAAT
>NW_026915060.1:0-2153 GCF_034315485.1 Pezoporus occidentalis | reverse complement strand
CAAAGTGAGCAAAATAAAGTATGTTCAAGAGCATTCTAATGACCCACAGAGGTACTCAACCCTAACCCTAACCCTAACCCTAACCCTAACCCTAACCCATTTCTCCCTGTAACTGTAACAAAGTGAGTGTAATACTATATGTATATATATATACAGGAAAACAGAGGAAACGTAACAAAGTGAGCAAAATAAAACATGTTCAAGAGCATTCTAATGACCCACAGAGGTTCTCAACCCTAACCCTAACCCTAACCCTAACCCTAACCCTAACCCTAAACCCTAACCCTAACCCATTTCTCCCCTGTAACTGTAACAAAGTGAGTGTAATACTATATGTATATATATATACAGGAAAACAGAGGAAACGTAACAAAGTGATCAAAATAAAGCATGTTCAAGAGCATTCTAATGACCCACAGAGGTTCTCAACCCTAACCCTAACCCTAACCCTAACCCTAACCCTAACCCTAACCCTAACCCTACCCCATTTCTCCCCTGTAACTGTAACAAAGCGAGTGTAATACTATATATATAGATATATAGGAAAACACAGTAAACGTAACAAAGTGAGCAAAATAAAGTATGTTCAAGAGCATTCTAATGACCCACAGAGGTTCTCAACCCCAACCCTAACCCTAACCCTAACCCTAACCCTAACCCATTTCTCCCCTGTAACTGTAACAAAGTGAGTGTAACACTATATATATAGATATATAGGAAAACACAGTAAACGTAACAAAGTGAGCAAAATAAAGTATGTTCAAGAGCATTCTAATGACCCACAGAGGTTCTCAACCCTAACCCTAACCCTAACCCTAACCCTAACCCTAACCCATTTCTCCCCTGTAACTGTAACAAAGTGAGTGTAATACTATATATATATATATATACAGGAAAACAGAGGAAACGTAACAAAGTGAGCAAAATAAAGCATGTTCAAGAGCATTCTAATGACCCACAGAGGTTCTCAACCCTAACCCTAACCCTAACCCTAACCCTAACCCTAACCCTAACCCATTTCTCCCCTGTAACTGTAACAAAGTGAGTGTAATACTATATGTATATATATATACAGGAAAACAGAGGAAACGTAACAAAGTGATCAAAATAAAGCATGTTCAAGAGCATTCTAATGACCCACAGAGGTTCTCAACCCTAACCCTAACCCTAACCCTAACCCTAACCCTAACCTAAACCTAACCCTACCCCATTTCTCCCCTGTAACTGTAACAAAGTGAGTGTAATACTATATATATATATATATACAGGAAAACACAGTAAACGTAACAAAGTGATCAAAATAAAGCATGTTCAAGAGCATTCTAATGACCCACAGAGGTTCTCAACCCTAACCCTAACCCTAACCCTAACCCTAACCCTAACCCTATTTCTCCCCTCTGTAACTGTAACAAAGCGAGTGTAATACTATATATATAGATATATAGGAAAACACAGTAAACGTAACAAAGTGAGCAAAATAAAGTATGTTCAAGAGCATTCTAATGACCCACAGAGGTTCTCAACCCTAACCCTAACCCTAACCCTAACCCTAACCCTAACCCATTTCTCCCCTGTAACTGTAACAAAGTGAGTGCAACACTATATATATATATATATAGGAAAACACAGTAAATGTAACAAAGTGAGCAAAATAAAGCATGTTCAAGAGCATTCTAATAACCCTAACCCTAACCCTAACCCTAACCCTAACCCTAACACTAACCCTAACCCATTTCTCCCCTGTAACTGTAACAAAGTGAGTGTAATACTATATGTATATATATATACAGGAAAACAGAGGAAACGTAACAAAGTGAGCAAAATAAAACATGTTCAAGAGCATTCTAATGACCCACAGAGGTTCTCAACCCTAACCCTAACCCTAACCCTAACCCTAACCCTAACCCTAACCCTAACCCTATTTAACCCATTTCTCCCCTGTAACTGTAACAAAGTGAGTGTAATACTATATGTATATATATATACAGGAAAACAGAGGAAACGTAACAAAGTGATCAAAATAAAGCATGTTCAAGAGGATTCTAATGACCCACAGAGGTTCTCAACCCTAACCCTAACCCTAACCCTAACCCTAACCCTAACCGTAAACCTAACCCTACCCCATTTCTCCCCTCTAACTTAACAAAGCGAGT
>NW_026915059.1:0-4734 GCF_034315485.1 Pezoporus occidentalis | reverse complement strand
CCGCTGTTCTTTCTGTGCTGACTGTGTTGCTGCCAGCAGAGAGCAGGCTCTGAACTGATTCCATTCAAATGCTTTTCCTGTATGAAAGGGAGCAGTGAAAGCAACGATGGATGCACCAATGTAAAGGTGATTGTGTGCTGAACAGGTCCAGCACAAGCTTTCAGTCCTGGCTCTTCTGCTGTGGGAGCAGAAGCCAAACGTTCGTGCTGTACTCACTGTGCTGCCTGCAGCTGAGAGAGACCAGCTGAGAATTTGGATTCAAATGGAGTTTTAGGTATGAAACCGAGGAGAGACTGCAATGATGGTGACACCGTTGCAAAGCAGCCTGTGTGCTGAAGAGGCCCAGCACTAGCTTTCCCTGCTGGTTCTTCTGCTGTGGGAGCAGATGCCACTGTTCATTCTGTGCTGACAGTGTTGCTGCGCAGCAGAGAGCAGGCTCTGAACTGATTCCATTCAATTGCTTTTCCTGTATGAAAGGGAGCAGTGAAAGCAACGATGGATGCACCAATGTAAAGGTGATTGTGTGCTGAACAGGTCCAGCACAAGCTTTCAATCCTGGCTCTTCTGCTGTGGGAGCAGAAGCCAAACGTTCGTGCTGTACTCACTGTGCTGCCTGCAGCTGAGAGAGACCAGCTGAGAATTTGGATTCAAATGGAGTTTTAGGTATGAAACCGAGGAGAGACTGCAATGATGGTGACACCGTTGCAAAGCAGCCTGTGTGCTGAAGAGGCCCAGCACTAGCTTTCCCTGCTGGTTCTTCTGCTGTGGGAGCAGATGCCACTGTTCTTTCTGTGCTGACTGTGTTGCTGCCAGCAGAGAGCAGGCTCTGAACTGATTCCATTCAAATGCTTTTCCTGTATGAAAGGGAGCAGTGAAAGCAACGATGGATGCACCAATGTAAAGGTGATTGTGTGCTGAACAGGTCCAGCACAAGCTTTCAATCCTGGCTCTTCTGCTGTGGGAGCAGAAGCCAAACGTTCGTGCTGTACTCACTGTGCTGCTGGGCAACTGAAAGCGACCAGCTGAGAATTTGGATTCAAATGGAGTTTTAGGTATGAAACCGAGGAGAGACTGCAATGATGGTGACACCGTTGCAAAGCAGCCTGTGTGCTGAAGAGGCCCAGCACTAGCTTTCCCTGCTGGTTCTTCTGCTGTGGGAGCAGATGCCACTGTTCATTCTGTGCTGACAGTGTTGCTGCGCAGAGAGAGCAGGCTCTGAACTGATTCCATTCAAATGCTTTTCCTGTATGAAAGGGAGCAGTGAAAGCAACGATGGATGCACCAATGTAAAGGTGATTGTGTGCTGAACAGGTCCAGCACAAGCTTTCAATCCTGGCTCTTCTGCTGTGGGAGCAGAAGCCAAACGTTCGTGCTGTACTCACTGTGCTGCTGGGCAGCTGAGAGCGACCAGCTGAGAATTTGGATTCAAATGGAGTTTTAGGTATGAAACCGAGGAGAGACTGCAATGATGGTGACACCGTTGCAAAGCAGCCTGTGTGCTGAAGAGGCCCAGCACTAGCTTTCCCTGCTGGTTCTTCTGCTGTGGGAGCAGATGCCACTGTTCTTTCTGTGCTGACTGTGTTGCTGCCAGCAGAGAGCAGGCTCTGAACTGATTCCATTCAAATGCTTTTCCTGTATGAAAGGGAGCAGTGAAAGCAACGATGGATGCACCAATGTAAAGGTGATTGTGTGCTGAACAGGTCCAGCACAAGCTTTCAATCCTGGCTCTTCTGCTGTGGGAGCAGAAGCCAAACGTTCGTGCTGTACTCACTGTGCTGCTGGGCAACTGAGAGCGACCAGCTGAGAATTTGGATTCAAATGGAGTTTTAGGTATGAAACCGAGGAGAGACTGCAATGATGGTGACACCGTTGCAAAGCAGCCTGTGTGCTGAAGAGGCCCAGCACTAGCTTTCCCTGCTGGTTCTTCTGCTGTGGGAGCAGATGCCACTGTTCTTTCTGTGCTGACTGTGTTGCTGCCAGCAGAGAGCAGGCTCTGAACTGATTCCATTCAAATGCTTTTCCTGTATGAAAGGGAGCAGTGAAAGCAACGATGGATGCACCAATGTAAAGGTGATTGTGTGCTGAACAGGTCCAGCACAAGCTTTCAATCCTGGCTCTTCTGCTGTGGGAGCAGAAGCCAAACGTTCGTGCTGTACTCACTGTGCTGCTGGGCAACTGAAAGCGACCAGCTGAGAATTTGGATTCAAATGGAGTTTTAGGTATGAAACCGAGGAGAGACTGCAATGATGGTGACACCGTTGCAAAGCAGCCTGTGTGCTGAAGAGGCCCAGCACTAGCTTTCCCTGCTGGTTCTTCTGCTGTGGGAGCAGATGCCACTGTTCTTTCTGTGCTGACTGTGTTGCTGCCAGCAGAGAGCAGGCTCTGAACTGATTCCATTCAAATGCTTTTCCTGTATGAAAGGGAGCAGTGAAAGCAACGATGGATGCACCAATGTAAAGGTGATTGTGTGCTGAACAGGTCCAGCACAAGCTTTCAATCCTGGCTCTTCTGCTGTGGGAGCAGAAGCCAAACGTTCGTGCTGTACTCACTGTGCTGCTGGGCAACTGAAAGCGACCAGCTGAGAATTTGGATTCAAATGGAGTTTTAGGTATGAAACCGAGGAGAGACTGCAATGATGGTGACACCGTTGCAAAGCAGCCTGTGTGCTGAAGAGGCCCAGCACTAGCTTTCCCTGCTGGTTCTTCTGCTGTGGGAGCAGATGCCGCTGTTCTTTCTGTGAGCAGTGAAAGCAACGATGGATGCACCAATGTAAAGGTGATTGTGTGCTGAACAGGTCCAGCACAAGCTTTCAATCCTGGCTCTTCTGCTGTGGGAGCAGAAGCCAAACGTTCGTGCTGTACTCACTGTGCTGCCTGCAGCTGAGAGAGACCAGCTGAGAATTTGGATTCAAATGGACTTTTAGGTATGAAACCGAGGAGAGACTGCAATGATGGTGACACCGTTGCAAAGCAGCCTGTGTGCTGAAGAGGCCCAGCACTAGCTTTCCCTGCTGGTTCTTCTGCTGTGGGAGCAGATGCCACTGTTCTTTCTGTGCTGACAGTGTTGCTGCCAGCAGAGAGCAGGCTCTGAACTGATTCCATTCAAATGCTTTTCCTGTATGAAAGGGAGCAGTGAAAGCAACGATGGATGCACCAATGTAAAGGTGATTGTGTGCTGAACAGGTCCAGCACCAGCTTTCAATCCTGACACTTCTGCTGTGGGAGCAGAAGCAAAACGTTCGTGCTGTACTCACTGTGCTGCTGGGCAACTGAAAGCGACCAGCTGAGAATTTGGATTCAAATGGAGTTTTAGGTATGAAACCGAGGAGAGACTGCAATGATGGTGACACCGTTGCAAAGCAGCCTGTGTGCTGAAGAGGCCCAGCACTAGCTTTCCCTGCTGGTTCTTCTGCTGTGGGAGCAGATGCCACTGTTCATTCTGTGCTGACTGTGTTGCTGCGCAGCAGAGAGCAGGCTCTGAACTGATTCCATTCAAATGCTTTTCCTGTATGAAAGGGAGCAGTGAAAGCAACGATGGATGCACCAATGTAAAGGTGATTGTGTGCTGAACAGGTCCAGCACAAGCTTTCAATCCTGGCTCTTCTGCTGTGGGAGCAGAAGCGAAACGTTCGTACTGTGCTGCTGGGCAACTGAAAGCGACCAGCTGAGAATTTGGATTCAAATGGAGTTTTAGGTATGAAACCGAGGAGAGACTGCAATGATGGTGACACCGTTGCAAAGCAGCCTGTGTGCTGAAGAGGCCCAGCACTAGCTTTCCCTGCTGGTTCTTCTGCTGTGGGAGCAGATGCCACTGTTCTTTCTGTGCTGACTGTGTTGCTGCCAGCAGAGAGCAGGCTCTGAACTGATTCCATTCAAATGCTTTTCCTGTATGAAAGGGAGCAGTGAAAGCAACGATGGATGCACCAATGTAAAGGTGATTGTGTGCTGAACAGGTCCAGCACAAGCTTTCAATCCTGGCTCTTCTGCTGTGGGAGCAGAAGCCAAACGTTCGTGCTGTACTCACTGTGCTGCCTGCAGCTGAGAGCGACCAGCTGAGAATTTGGATTCAAATGGAGTTTTAGGTATGAAACCGAGGAGAGACTGCAATGATGGTGACACCGTTGCAAAGCAGCCTGTGTGCTGAAGAGGCCCAGCACTAGCTTTCCCTGCTGGTTCTTCTGCTGTGGGAGCAGATGCCACTGTTCTTTCTGTGCTGACTGTTTGCTGCGCAGCAGAGAGCAGGCTCTGAACTGATTCCATTCAAATGCTTTTCCTGTATGAAAGGGAGCAGTGAAAGCAACGATGGATGCACCAATGTAAAGGTGATTGTGTGCTGAACAGGTCCAGCACAAGCTTTCAATCCTGGCTCTTCTGCTGTGGGAGCAGAAGCCAAACGTTCGTGCTGTACTCACTGTGCTGCCTGCAGCTGAGAGCGACCAGCTGAGAATTTGGATTCAAATGGAGTTTTAGGTATGAAACCGAGGAGAGACTGCAATGATGGTGACACCGTTGCAAAGCAGCCTGTGTGCTGAAGAGGCCCAGCACTAGCTTTCCCTGCTGGTTCTTCTGCTGTGGGAGCAGATGCCACTGTTCATTCTGTGCTGACTGTGTTGCTGCCAGCAGAGAGCAGGCTCTGAACTGATTCCATTCAAATGCTTTTCCTGTATGAAAGGGAGCAGTGAAAGCAACGATGGATGCACCAATGTAAAGGTGATTGTGTGCTGAACAGGTCCAG
>NW_026915058.1:0-6099 GCF_034315485.1 Pezoporus occidentalis | reverse complement strand
CATTGAGCCATAGACCACATATCTTTGTGTGCTGCCATCCAGCCAGTTCTGTATCCACTGAGTGGTCCGCCTATAAATTGATGTCTCTCCAATTGAGAGACAAGGGTGTCGTGCAAGACAGTGTCAAACACTTTACACAAGTCCAGGTAGATGACATCAACTGCTCTAGCCCTGTCCATCAGTTCCATAGCCCCATCATAGAAACCCACCAAATTGGTCAGGCAGGATTTCCCCTTAGTGAAGCCATGCTGGCTGTCACCAACCACCTTGTTGTTTTTCATGCGCCTCAACATGCCTTCCAGGAGAATCTACTCCAAGATTTTCCCATGCACAGAGGTGACACTGACTGGTCTGTAGTTCCCTGGGTCATCCATTTTCCCGTTCTTGAAAACTGGGGTTATATTTCCCTTTTTCCAGTCATCGGGAACTTCACCTGACTGCTCAAATATGCTGGACAGTGGCTTAGCAGCTTCATTCTCCAGCTCCTTCAGGAAGCACAGATGAATTTCATCAGATCCCATGGACTTGTGCACGTTCAGATTTTTAAGATGGTCTTGAACCAGATCCACTTCTACACTGGTCCTAAGGTCTTCATTCTCACAGTCCCTGCATCTGCCTTCCAAGACTTGGGTGGCGTGCTCAGAGCCTTTGCCAGTGAAGACTGAGACAAAGAAGTGATGCAGAACCTCAGCCTTCTCCAAATCCTGTGTAGCCAGTTCTCTTGATAGCTTCCTGTGTGGGCCCATGTTGTCCCTAGTCTGTCTTTTGTTTGCAATATAATTATAGAATCCCTTCCTGTTATCTTTCACATCCCTAGACAAGTTGAATTCTAACTGGGCCTTACCTTTCCTGACCTGGTCCATAGCTTCCCAGACAACATCCCTGTATTCTTCCCAGGCCGCCTGTCCTTGCTTCCACCTTTTATAAGCCTCTTTTTTTCCCCTCAAAGTTCCCTCAGGAGCTCCTTATCCATCCATGGAGGTCTCCTGGCCCTCCTGCTGCACTTCCTTCTAGCTGGGATGCAACACTCCTGAGCTTGTAGCAGGTGATCCTTAAATACCAACCAACAGTCTTGGGCCCCCCCTACCTTTTTCTATGAAAATCAAATGAGGTGGAGGAACACCGATGCGAGGTCACCGTCTCCCATCTCTGTATTTGTACTTTTTCTACTTCTTTGTTGTTTGCTGCATGTAGGGAATAAGCAACCTAGAATCATAGAACTGTAGAATAGTCATGGCTGGAAAGGACCTCAAAATCATCTAGTTCCACCCCCCCTGACAGCGGCAGGGACACCTCACACTATACTATGTTACCCAAAGCTCTGTCCAGCCTGGCCTTGAGCACCACCAGGGATGGAGCATTCACAACTTCCTTGGACAACCCATTCCAGTGCCTCACCAGCCTCACAATAAAGAACTTCTTCCTTATATCCAACCTAAACTTCCGCTGTTTAAGTTTGAACCCATTACCCCTTGTCCTATCACTACAGTCCCTAATGAAGAGTCCCTCCCCAGCATCCTTTAAGCCCCTTCAGACACTGGATACAGAAATTTGCTTCCAAATAGTTGTTAATGTGCAGACAACTAAGAAAGTGTGTGGGCAGTAGTCTCTGACCAGTTTTAGAGACTGAATACATGAGGCTGAGACTAAGTTATAACTAAGAGCAGTTATAGCTAATTATGAAAGCAACACAAAACACTAAAACACATTTCAGCTAAATTTTTTTACCTATTTGCTTACTTTTAAGCCTCCTTTCCCTGGAGAATAAAAACAAAACCAGAAAATCCTTTCAATAAAAACTTCTCACCACTGTATTATTTTTCTGTGTTATTTTGGCCTAACTTCACCCAGCCTCTATTTGGGGTGTTACCCCTCGAAGTCGGGGGTATAGTTTAAGTCAGGTGCCTGGGTGTTCTCATGGTCAATGGAGAGTGATAGCAGACCCATACTTTTAATTTCTTCTTTTTCTTCTTTCATCAGGGAAATACTGCATGTCAAGAAACCAAAAAAATAAAGAAACAGAAAAGCATGTCATTTCAGGTTTCATTGTCTTACATGTTGTCTTGTTAAAGTGTTCCATTTGACTATGACTTTCTTGTCAACTTACAATTCAATGTAAAGTGACAACTGCAGCCAGACATGGTGTGAGCTTTAAAAGGATGTGTCCATCAACAGAGCTTTAAAACTGAGCAAGAAAAAAAGGTCCACAAAATAAAATCATAGTACTTTTTGCCCAAAAGTAAACAATCAAACTTGAATTACATTTATATTTCAAAATAATTCAAATATTTTGAGGAGGTTTTGGTGTGGTTTTGGTTTTGTTTTTTTTTTTTTTAGTTGATTAAAAGAAAAATTATTAAAGCTGAATGCATGTACAATGGTATAACCTGACCCTTTGAAAGACCCTTCCTTTTGTATCTGGGACTTACAATTTTAGGAATGGATAATGCATATTGAATTGCATTTAGCTATCCAGAGGTAGCTCAAATAATTGTCCCCATTCTGTGCTAACAATGAGCTTTCTGGTATAGAAAGAGATTGGCACTATAAAATGAATAAAATGAATTCATTATATAAAAAAAAAAATTGTATAATTTCCCATTTCTAAAACAGCAATATAAATTTGCTCTTAACTGTGTGATTTTTTGACCAGTTTTTCAAAATTTCATAGTATTCCAGATCAGAAGATTATTATCAGACCAAGCATCATCCATATCCTTTATTTTAAAAACTTACTAGTTACTGTACATTGATTACAATTATTTGTGCTTTGTCAAATATTCAGTTAGAAAGAAATCTGAAACTGAGCTAGAAATTTCAGGAGACAGAGATTTACAGGTACTTTTGCTCTTAATTTTCCTGGTAAGCTTGTTTTTAAGAAAAACAAAAACAAAAACCAAAACCAAACACAAAACACAAATCCCAGTCGAACTCTCCCAATTTTGATGACTATGAATACAGCATCTTTGTATGCATTTTATCTCTGTGTTTCTCTGCAAGATTATAAAGTGGTTTCGCAGGAGGATTGTTCCTCTCTTATGGCAGTTAAATGTTTAAGTAGAAATACCTGTCTTCTTACTGGTAAAATAAACCGGTTGATCTCTTAACATTTATGTCCAGGCCTCAAATAATTTCAAAAGATATTAACTGATATTTTCCTCTTCTTCATTGCCCTGTTGCAATGATAACATCAAACGCAAACTCAGTCTTTCTATCCTTGTTTCCCCACCACCATATACGAAGATGCAAAACCTACTCTTCCTTAAACTAAAAAAATATTTAAGCAAGGACAATAAACATTTTTATCTTTAGAAGTTTCTGATTTTCTTTAACTACTGACTCTTTCTTAACGTTTCTTTTATTCACCTTGCGCACTCTTGCTGTTTAGTTCAATCTTTCCTGACCACATGGAAAATGTATTCTACAGCATAACTAAGCATCTCCTATAGGTACTAACCTAAATAACATAGTAACTGGTGAGAGACAGACGAAGAGTGTGTGATTGGAAGCTGCTGCTTCTGCTGCTACTTCCTTCATTTAACATCTACTATCACACCACCACCCCCAGACAAAACAAGTAGCTTCAAATGGCAATTGCATATAATCTTGCTCTTAATGTTATACATTTGGAATGTAACTAATATAAACTTCTGATGACAAAGAAAAATATTTAAAAAAAAGAAAACAAACCTGCCAATTCTTACTAATCTAAGTGAGTCTATTAGTGTTCCAAATGCCAATTAGGTATATCTAGCAGCTACTGGTGCTAGACTACTCTGGTATTATCATAAATGCACAGAAGCTGTTAATCTGCTATGGATGTCACATAGTAAGTTTTGCCTGAGATATGCTGAGCTGTCAAAGCATGCGTTCAAAAAGTTACCAAACAAAGTAGTATAAGTCATATGGGGTGTATTTATATACCTTCCACTATATACTGAAGTGAAAGGTGTGCTATAAAAGACCTCATAACCACACAGTAGAGTGTGTCACCTGCTCCTGCACTCTATATTGTTATGTCAGTGAGTGACTTTATTAGCTAGACAAGAACTGCAGGCAGGCAGTAAGTGATGTATATTAACAGCTTCACTCAATTATATCAGGTCCTGACCCTGCTCCCATTGAATTCCATGCCAAAACTCCTACTGACACTAGTTGTGTAGGCTCGGGATTGCATTTTTCAGCATTCAGACACTGTCTTTAATATTAGCTGTATTTTATAAAGACTGAGATATAGGAGAATATTCATCTCATTTTATGAAAGAGTGAAGATAATCAGTGGCTAAAGTGAAGGTAGTTTGTGAAGGTCATAGCTGGAATTGCCATAGACAGAGCTGAACTCACATTCCTGGTTTCTGCAGATGTTCAAATACAGGCAGAAGTAAACTGGTCCAGGATGAGAAATTTGGAAGGGTTAGAGGACTTGTTCTGTGGAAGGAGTTGTGTGTGATCTGTGCAGTTACTGCTGAGTTTGCAACAGGAAATGGAAAAAGAGAAATAACTTTTTTCGATGCTCAAAATTTGTGAAGAAGCAGAACAGCCCAACAAATTGATTAGCTTATGCCCATTTTTAGGGGCAGGAAATGACCTTGCAATGGGCATTTATGCACTATGTACCCAAATCCAATCACGTGAAACCAGGTGATCACAATTGATTGATAGTGCACAGAAATCTGACTGACAGCAGACAGGAGCACATGAACCTGCTTAACAAGGATATTTAATGCAAAGTGGATGTGTTTGGTTGCATATAAATACTCTCTCCAGAGTTACGCTTTCCTGTCACATTTTATGCTACAAAAATAAAGGGTTCACATGCAGCTACTGGCACATAAGGCTTTCACAGCTGTTCTTGAAGAAAATAATTTTTATCACCAGCTGTACTTCTCTTCCCCAGGGATGTAACCTCTACAGTTCTGTCCCTTCTCTTTTATTCATTCCTTCTCAACTAAACATTAAAAATTTAGTAAATTAATAAACACACACACACAACTGTGTGAAAGTAGAGAGTAATTGGAAAGCTAAAGCTTTCTGCAGCACAGGTATTACACAGGAATTTTCTTGAGCCATAGCTCATACCTACTGTATATCAGAAGCCGATCATGTTCTATCAAGCGCAGGTTTCTGGTTTATGCTTTATCCACCCCTCAAAAAATTTTGTCATGAAGTCATGTATGGTCCATAAAGTCAAGACAGAGGACCTCAAATACCACCATTAAAGGTGGAAGATTACAATGAACTAGTAGAGAATTATACAAAAAAGGAAAAAGTGCAAATTTAAGGTAACAATCTGTGTCTCACGTAGTGCACATACTGACCATATATATACCCACATTTAGAGAAAAAAGTATCATCTTACTTGCAGGCACTTTACTCAGTTCCTAGGTGTACATATGTGCTAGCTGTGGCATGTATATCATACCTCTTTGCTCCTGATGTCTGCAGGTATACAGGAGATAATCCCTGAAAGAAAGTTGATTTGGCAGGAAAATTAAAGTAAAAACACAAGAAGATGTTGTAAAGAACCATTTATTCCTATGGAAATGCCATATAGATTTCAATAGAAACGAAAAGATTGAATATGTGCAAAAATTTAAAAAGGCTAGCTTTCTGCTTCAAGTAAATCCTACTGTATTTCAATCCCCTCCTACAAAAGCATTACACTTCAGGGAACTTCAGCTTGTGTTTAAAGTTAAGCAGATATTTAACCAGTTAATTGAAATCAGGGCTTAGTATGTAGTGATATTCTTTCTGTACTTTTAAAAGTACATATTAATTAGCCATTTCAATTCATACTTATACTTCTGTTATAGAAGTTAGTATAAAAGTTATCCAGAAAAGTTTTTTACTATTGAACTCTCTAACATTTTTTCTTAGAGAATACTTTCCAGCCTTTTTTCCACCCTCTATTTTCTATGCTCCACAGCAAATCTTACATTTTAATCTTTGTCCTTTAAATGTATCATTTATTCTCAAGTAGTGTCATCTGCACAATGTAGGTATCTTCATACATATATTTTTACGGTGTCATCTCTTTATCTTCCCTCTCTGTTTGCTTGTACTATTTATCAAACAGACTACTTTGTGTTAAACCTGTGA
>NW_026915057.1:0-5841 GCF_034315485.1 Pezoporus occidentalis | reverse complement strand
CTCAGGGATCTATAGGGGGTCACAGGGGTCTATAGGGGTTAACAGGGATCTATAGGGGGTCACAGGGATCTATAGGGGTTAACAGGGGTCTGCAGGGACCGTGGGGATCTATAGGGGCTCAGGGGGGTCTATAGGGGCTCACAGGGGTCTGCAGGGACCCGTGGGGATCTATAGGGGGTCACAGGGGTCTATAGGGGCTCAGGGATCTATAGGGGGTCACAGGGGTCTGCAGGGACCCGTGGGGATCTATAGGGGGTCACAGGGGTCTATAGGGGTTAACAGGGATCTATAGGGGCTCAGGGATCTATAGGAGGAAGAGGGACCAAAAGGAGCGACAGGGACCAGGAGGAGCCATAGGAACTCTCAGGAATCCATAGGGACCCTCAGGCACTCAGGGGAACAACAGGGACCTACAGGACCCTATAGAACCCACCGGGAAGCAGTGGGGACTCCCTGGGGTCCATAGGAGCCAGGAACAGAGCTGAGGAGCAGGGACCAGTGGGGACCCACAGGAGCCATAGGGCACCCCCAGACCCCTATAGGAACCCCTAGAACCCCATAGGGCACCCCCATAGGAACCCTTAAAACCCCATAGGGCACTCCCAGACCCCCCTAGGAACCCCTAGAACCCCATAGGAATCCCCAGACACCCTCCCCCCCCCCGTGCCCCAGTGGGACCCCCAGCACCTATAGGCAGCACCTATAGGGTGACCTCTACAGCGCTTCCATGGGGATCCCCCTATTGCACCCATAGGAGTCCCTGGTGCCCACAGACCCCTATAGGGCTGCTGTAGGAGCCTCTGGGCACCCATAGGACCTGTCCTGACACCCATAGGTCCTCCTTAGGCTCCTATAACCCAGACACCCGTAGGACCTCTTTGGCTCCTATAGGAGACACCCTTAGAACCCCTGGGCACCCATAGGACCCCCGGGGCAACCATAGGACCTCTTTAGGCTCCTATAACCCAGGCACCCATAGGACCTCCTTAGGCTCCTATAGGATACACCCCTAGAACCCCTGGGCACCCATAAGACCTGCTCGGGCACCCATAGGGCATCCTTAGGCTCCTACAGGAGGCACCCCTAGAACTGCCTGGGCACCCATAGGGCCTCTTTGGGCTCCTATAGGAGGCACCCCTAGAACTGCCTGAGCACCCATAGGGCTTCTTTGGGCTCCTATAGGAGGCACCCCTAGAACTGCCTGAGCACCCATAGGACCTCCTTAGGCTCCTATAACCCAGGCACCCCTAGGACCTCCTTAGGCTCCTACAGGAGGCACCCCTAGAACCCCCTGGGCACCCCTAGGACCTCCTTAGGCTCCTATAACCCAGCCCCCCCCCTCCCCCCGGGGCACCCCTATAGGACCCGCGGGGGGGTTTGCCATGGATTGGGCCTGGGCACCCCCATCCCCTTCATCCCCCCCCGGTTCCCGTTCCCCTTCATCCCCTCCCGGCTCCCGGTCCCCATCCCCTTCATCCCCCCTCGGTTCCCGGTCCCCTTCATCCCCCCGCGGTTCCCGTTCCCCTTCATCCCCTCCCGGTTCCCGTTCGCCATCCCCTTCATCCCCCCCCGGTTCCCGTTCCCGTTCCCCTTCATCCCCCCCCGGTTCCCGTTCCCCATCCCCTCCGCTGCCGTGCGCGGAGCCGGCTCGGGCGGCGTTCGCGGAGCTGCGTTTGGAGGAGCTGATCGGAGCTGGCGGCTTCGGGCGGGTGTTCCGAGGGACGTGGAGGGGCGAAGTGGTAGCGGTGAAGGCGGCTCGGGGGGACGCCGGGGCTGCGGGGGCTGCGAGCCTGCGGCGGGAGGCTCGGCTCTACGCGAGGCTCCGGCATCCCAACGTGGTGGCTCTGAGGGCCGTGTGCCTCGATCCCCCCCACCTCTGCCTCGTCATGGAGTTCGCGGCTGGGGGACCCCTGAACAGAGCCCTCGCCGGCCGCAGGGTGCCCCCGGTTGTGCTGCTCGATTGGGCTCGGCAAGTGGCCACGGGGATGCGGTACCTGCACGCCGGTACCCCCGTGCCTCTCCTGCACCGGGACCTTAAGTCTAGCAATGGTGAGAGGTGGGGGGGGGGGGAATGGGGGGGAATGGGGTGATGGGGGGGGAATGGGGGTGATGGGAAATGGGGATGATGGGGGAAATGGGGGTGATGGGGGAAATGGGAGTGATGGGGGAGAAATGGGATGATGGGGGAAATGGGGCAATGGGGGTGATGGGGGAGAAATGGGATGATGGGGGAAATGGGGCAATGGGGGTGACGGGGGAGAAATGGGGATGAGGGAGAAATGGGGATGGGGTGATGGGAGAAATGAGGGTGATGGGAGAAATGGGGTGATGGAGAAATGGGGGTGATGGGAAATGGGGGTGATGGGGGAATGGGGGTGATGGGGGGGGGTGATGGGGTGATGGGGGAAATGGGGGTGATGGGGAAATGGGGGTGATGGGGGAGAAATGGGGTAATGGGGATGATGGGGGAAATGGGAGGAGAAATGGGGGTGATGGGAAATGGGGGTGATGGGGGAGAAATGGGGGAGATGGGGCAATGGGGGTGATGGGGGAGAAATGGGGTGATGTTGGAGATGGGGCAATGGGGGTGATGGGGGAAATGAGGGTGATGGAGGAAATGGGGCAATGGGGGTGATGGGGGAAATGGGGGGGGGTGATGGGGGCAAGGGGGGTGATGGTGGGAAGTGGAGGTGATGGGGACAATGGGGGTGAATGGGACCCATTGGAGTCATGGGTACTTATAAGGGTGATGGGGAGAAATGGGGGTGATGGACCCAATGGGGGTGATGGGGTTGATGGGGGCAATGGGTGTAATGGGGATCAATAGAGATGATGGGGACCAATAGGTGTGAATGGGACCTATTGGGGTAATGGGTACCCATGGGGGTGATGGGGAGCAATGGGGATGATGGGGGGCAATGGGGGTGATGGGGGCAATGGGGGTGATGGGGGCAATGGGTACCCATTGGTGTCATGCGGAGCAATAGGGGTGATGGGAACAATGGGGGTGAGTTGGACCCATTGGGGTAATGGGTACTCATGGGGGTGATGGTGGTAATGGGGGTGATGGGGGCAATGGGTACCCATGGATGCTGGGGGACACTGGGCACCCATTGGGGTATTGAGGCATCCCTGGGTGCTGGGGGCAAGGGGTACCTGTGTGTGCTGGGGTCACGGGGCACCCATTGGGGTAATGGGGCATCGCTGTGTGCTGGGGCAGTTGTGGGGGCAATGGGTACCCATGGGTGCTGGGGGTCATGGGGCATCCCTGGCTTCTGGGGGCATTGGGTACCCATGGGTGCTTGGGGGCATGGGGCACCCATTGGGGTAATGGGGCATTGCTGGGTGCTGGGGCACCCATGGGGGCAATGGGTACCCAAGGGTGCTGGTGGTCATGGGGTAATGGGGCATCACTGGGTGCTGGGGGCAATGGGCACCCACTGGGGCAATGGGGCATCACTGGGTACTGGGGGTGCTGGGGGCAATGGGTACCCATGGGTGCTGGGGTCACGGGGCGCCGCTGGCTCCTGTGCCATGGGGGGTGATGGGGGCACCGCGGGGTGCTCAGTGCCGGGGGCAGCCCTTGGGGCTGGGGGTCCCTGGGGCCCTTGCGGGGCTGTGACCACGTGGTCCCATTCCTGTTCCCGTTCCCGCTCCCATTCCCTTTCCTTTTCCCTTTCCCTCTCCCGTTCCCTTTCCCGCTCCCTTTCCTATTCCTGTTCCCATTCCCATTCCCTTTCCCGTTCCCTTTCCCGCTCCCTTTCCCGCTCCCTTTCCCAATCCCTTTTCCCGTTCCCGTTCCTTTTCCCTTTTCCAATTCCCTTTCCCGTTCTCATTCCCAATCCCTTTCCCGCTCCCTTTCCCGTTCCCTCTCCCGCTCCCTTTTCCCGTTCCCGTTCCTTTTCCCGCTCCCTTTCCCTTTTCCCTTTCCCTTTTCCCATTCTCTTTCCCGATCCCTTTCCCGATCCCTTTCCCGTTCCCTTTTCCCGTTCCCTTTTCCCGTTCCCTTTTCCCGTTCCCGCTCCCTTTCCCGCTCCCTTTCCCGCTCCCTTTCCCGCTCCCTTTCCCGCTCCCTTTCCCGCTCCCGTTCCCTTTCCCTTTTCCCGTTCCTGTTCCCTTTTCCCGTTCCCTTTTCCTGTTCCCGTTCCCTTTCCCGTTCCCATTCCCGATCCCGTTCCCTTTTCCCGTTCCTTTTTCCCGTTCCCTTTCCCGTTTCCATCCCCGTTCCCTTTCCTTTTCCCGTTCCTGTTCCCTTTCCCGTTCCCTCTCCCTCTCCCGTTCCCTTTCCCATTTCCGTTTCCGTCCCCGTTCCCTTTCCCGTTCCTGCTCCCTTTCCCCTTCCCATTCCCTTTCACGTTCCTTTTCCCTCTCCCGTTCCTGTTCCCCTTCCCATCCCTGTTCCCTTTCCCATTCCCTCTCCCGTTCCCTTTCCTGTTCCCATCCCGTTCCCGTCCCCGTTCCCGTCCCCGTTCCCGTCCCCGTTCCCGTCCCCGTCCCCGTCCCTGTTCCCGTTCCCTTTCCCGTCCCCGTTCCCATCCCCGTTCCCTTCCCCGCTCCCTTCCCCGTTCCCATCCCCGTTCCCGTTCCCATCCCCGCCCCGCTCCCGCAGTGCTCCTGGCGCAGCCGCTGGACGGGGACGACGTGAGCGGGAAGACGCTGAAGATCACGGACCTGGGGCTGGCCCGCGAGTGGCAGCGCACGACCAAGATGAGCGCGGCCGGGACCTACCCCTGGATGGCGCCGGAGGTCATCCGGGCATCCACCTTCTCCAAGGGCAGCGACGTCTGGAGGTGATGCATGGGGTGATGGGGACCCATGGCGTGATGGGGGCCCATGGGGTGATGCATGGGGTGATGGGGACCCATGGGGTGAGAGCCCATGGGGTGATGGGGACCCATGGGGTGAGAGCCCATGGGGTGATGGGAGAACGTGGGGTGATGCATGGGGTGATGGGGACCCTTGGGGTGATGCATGGGGTGATGGGGGCCCATGGGGTGATGGGAGAACGTGGGGTGATGGGAGAACGTGGGGTGATGCATGGGGTGCTGGGGACCCATGGGGTGATGGGGACCCATGGGGTGAGAGCCCATGGGGTGATGGGAGAACGTGGGGTGATTCATGGGGTGATGGGGACCCATGGGGTGATGGGGGCCCATGGGGTGATGCATGGGGTGATGGGGACCCATGGGGTGAGAGCCCATGGGGTGATGGGAGAACGTGGGGTGATGCATGGGGTGATGGGAGCCCATGGGGTGATGGGGACCCTTGGGGTGATGGGAGAACGTGGGGTGATCCATGGGGTGATGGGGACCCATGGGGTGATGGGAGACCCATGGGGTGATGCATGGGGTGATGGGGACCCATGGGGTGATGGGGACCCATGGGGTGAGAGCCCATGGGGTGATGGGAGAACGTGGGGTGACCCATGGGGTGATGGGGGCCCATGGGGTGAGAGCCCATGGGGTGATGGGAGAACGTGGGGTGACCCATGGGGTGATGGGGACCCATGGGGTGATGGGGGCCCATGGGGTGATGCATGGGGTGATGGGAGAACGTGGGGTGGGGGTGATGGGAGCCCATGGGGTGATGGGAGAACGTGGGGTGATCCATGGGGTGGGGGTGATGGGAGCCCATGGGGTGGGGGCGATGGGAGCCCATGGGGTGATCCATGGGGTGGGGTTGATGCATGGGGTGATGGGAGAACGTGGGGGGGAGCCCATGGGGTGCCCATGGGGTGATGGGGACCCTTGGAGTGGGAGCCCATGGGGTGATCCATAGGGTGGGGGTGATGGGGGGCCCTGGGGTGCCCTTGGGGTGATGGGAGCCCATGGGGTGGGGGTG
>NW_026915056.1:0-5222 GCF_034315485.1 Pezoporus occidentalis | reverse complement strand
TCACCCTGAGGCTATAAAGAATTTGAACTGGACTTGCTTAGTTTAACGTGTGAGTATGGAACACCACTGTTTCCCAGCTGTCAGAACATGTTATGAATACTGAGAAGGCACACAAGACCACAGGAAGGCTGTGATTTGTCTCAATTTTTTTTTTCCCTGTTATTCTACTCAACACTGTCCAAGAAGTGCCTGAGAAATGAGAGTGCTGCACAGAGATGCAGTTCCCAAGTCTCACAGACAATGAGGAATTTCAAAGCTCAACGTGGAAGCTATAAAATACTCTCCATATTTTGATTGATTTTGCATTATCTGTAAAATACTGTCCTGCTACTCCTAACGCTTTTATTCAGTCTCTTTTTACTGCTACTTAAACATTTCTGAGTGGTCCTCTGCAAACCTAGAACACGACACTCTTCACTGTTACCTGTTTAGATTCTAACGGGACATTACTTTGTCATTAATATGAAAAATTTGTGGTCACAAGCAGATTTGTCCTAACATTTTTATGCAGATGGAGAGATAAGGCAAACTAAGAATAGCTTTTCCAGAAATTAAGTGATGCTCTGTCAGTAAAACTGATGCAAACAAATGCAGAAGTTACACTTTTGATTCAGAATGCTGAGTGTCTTAGTTTAGATTCTTTGGGTTTTTGTGTCTTTTTAATATTGCCATTTATCACTGTCCATATACTATGCAAAGACAAAACCACTCTTGCTCTCTATTTTCCATTAAAATTAAACTCATGATTACAACAAAAAAAAAGCAATGTGTGTTCTGTAACAAATCTCATTTTCTTTAATGTGCCTACTTTAGATAACAATATAAATTCTCCATTTGCTTTTTAAATGTGAGCATCACTACAGCAATGGAACAGCACTTGGTTATATATCCAGATGTATCATTAATTTTGTTAATAAATTGCTTATCCGCCTTTGAGCAAGCAATTAAGATTTTTTCTCTTAATGTTAAGCAAATTAATGTGTTAGGAAAAAATAAGTTTGTCAACCATGTTTTTATATAAATTTTAGTAATGTGGGATACTGGGATTCTAATTATTTACCTCTTTGAGTATGCATGAAATATATGAGTGTCAGTTCAGTCCAGGATGTAGTATTAAGCAAGTCTCAGCTTTCCACAAACTCTGCTCCGTAGCCATGCTTTAAGAAACAAATACAAATCCAGGGGAGAAGAGAAGTGTTTAGGTTTGAATAAATTTAAGATTTTGGAGTGAATTTTAGCATCTAACTGTCAAAACAAATGCTTTCCACAAAAATTTGGCTTGAGACTTCTACAGTAGTTTAAAACAGGTCTTCTCCTTGTACAGTGCCAAAAATTTCCATATTTCAGATTTAATTCCCAGGCAGAGCTGGGAGTTAGGAATTGGAGACCCAAAGCTACATTAGCAGATCCTTCAATATTTTACACCATTCTCCAGTTTCTGCACCAAAAAATGAATGTCATTTCATTATCTCACTATTTTAAGTATAAACACTTTAAAAACTGCAAAGTATTTGGGGATGAGGTAACATGGTTGCCATATGAATAGAGAGCAAGAGTGGTTTTTGCTTTGATAGATAGGGAAATGATAAATTGGCAATTTAAAAGAACAACCCAAGAATCTAAACAAAGACACTACACTTCGAATCAAAAGTGTAACTTCTGCATTTGCATTTTTTACCAAGAGCATCACTTAATTTCGGGAAAAAAGCTATTCTTATTTTGCCTTACTCTCCATCTGATAATGTTAACAAATCTGCTTGCTACCACAAATTTTTCATATTAATACTTCCCGTTAAATTAAAACAGGAACAGTGAAGAGTTTTGTGTTCTAGGTTTGGCCACTAGAAATGTTTAAGAAAGTAAAAGAGACTGAATAAAAGCGTTAGGAGTTACAGTATTTTACAGATAATGCAAAATCAATTCAAAATATAAGTATTTTTAGCTTCCATTCAGTTTAAATTCCTCATTGCTGTGGGAATTTGGAAATGATCTGCAGCACTTCATTTCTCAGGACTTCTTGGACAGTGTTGAGTAAATAAGGAAAAAAAAAATTGGAACAAATCACAGCCTTCCTGTGGTCTTGTGCTGCTTCTCAGTTTCATAACATGTTTTTACAGCTGGAAACAGTGGTGTTCCAACTAAGTCAAATAAGCAAGTCCAGTTAATTCTTTATAGCCTCAGGTAAAATAAAAACTTTGTTAGAAGAGGATTTTCAAAAGGCAAAATTATTTTCTCTTTTGTTTTTAAAAAATTCAGGGAAAAAATATATAGGGCCACAAAGCCTAAATTTTCTAATCACATTTAAAAATAAGATGTTTAAATTATTGATTAGTTTCTGTCACCTAATATGAAACTTTTGCCATTTATATGAAAAACCCGGGAAAATTTTGTTTTTGGTGAGTGCAGCTATCCTACCAAATGGAATTTTATTTCAGGTGTTTGTGGATTTTTTCTTTTTCCACATAATTTTAAAATTAATTTTCCCATTCAACATCAGCCTTCCTCCCCCAAACACCTTTTTCCCCTTTTGGGTTTTCTGGCGCTGTTGTGCTTAGGTTGTGATTTCCACCCACCTCCAGTGACTGAAACAATAACATGAAGCAATAAAAGGGAAAAGCAATATTCAAATTCAGTAAAATTTTAGACAGGTTTTTTTATTTCCCCAAAACCATTCCCAATCACCCCCAAACATTTTCCAATGACACCCCCATGAAAATAGTGCACAGATTTAAGTTTAAGTGGCCAAATTTTATTTTGAATTTAAATCTGTTTTTTTTTATTTATAATAGCTATGTGTACTTCTCTGAAGCACATAGAGAACTATAAATTTTGGGGTAAAAGGCTTTTAATTTTAAAAAACATGACTAAAGGGTTTAAAAGATAACAGTGATTCTATATTTCATGTGGAAAAAAACCCAGAAACTGTGACCCCCACAAAAAAATTTTTTTCACTGAAAATTTTGGGAAAGGGAAAATTTTTTTTAATTTGCCCTATTACAAAAAGCAAGGGAAGCAGTATTAAGAATAAGTGAGCTACTTGGAATCTGACAGTAAAAATTTTACACCCCTTTTTGTTTTAATGAAATGTCTGTCCACAAAAATATCTTAAAGTGCACATAGATGTTCAAGTAAGACTGGCCTGTGTCTCACCTGCTAGTTTGGGAAAAGTACAGGCTTTTCAACTCCACATTGCCTTAAAAGCAAATACAGACCTGTCATTTCCCACTATTCTGTTTCTGTGATTTACTGCTGTGGTCTATTTTTAAAAGGGGACAGTGGGTTAAAAGTAACTTGTTTTTAATTTTTCCTCTTGATCCCGCTGCAAGTACAAAAAAAGCGTGTCTTTTTTAAAGCTACTTTGCTGAGGATGGAGAGAGCAAAAAAGGTATTTCAGAACAGGCCCAAAAACAGGGGTTCAACTTTTTTCCCCCCCCAGCCAAATTTGAAATGTCTCAAGGGAGCTTCAGTTTCCCCCTAATCTTTAAGAGAAAAAACTATTTGCTTTATGCTTTTTCGGATTTTTCCCTCCTGTTGTCGTTTGACCCAACCCAATTTTTTTAAACTTCAATTAAATGTTTAGCCACAGACTGGGGGGTTTTTTTGCATACAAGCTTTGGCCAGTGTGCTAGCAGTTTTGAATAGTCATTTGAGATGATAAAGAAACTAGATGGAAATTTTTTTTGTTGGACTTCCCACTATCTGAAAAATTTTTTTTTACCCCCCCACTTGATACCATTTTCATTCATAAAAAAATTGAAAAATGAGGGACCCAAATTGGTTTCCCATGGTTTATGAGTTGTACTCATTAGCATTCAATGAGAATGGATTAAGATTTGGGGAAGAAGGTGAGACTCGTGCTAAATAGCAAAGAAGAGATGAGTAACTACAGTTTTAGCTTTGGGTTTTGAAGTTTTGGAGATCTGGGGTTTAGGTTGCTTTTTCCTCTCCAATCTGTTAGTTACCTTTAGGTTGAAATAGTATTACTGTGGGGCCTTACTTCCCCTGGGGTTTTTCCATTGAGAGGGAGGTTTACAGCACAGGGAAAAAGGGGTTTTGTTTGAACTGTCAGGAAAAACTCCGCTGCAAACTTTTTTCAAAATTTTTAAAAAGCTATTTTCCGGGGGGCCCAAAACCAGTTTTTTTTCCTATTTGGCTGTCTTGTAATTAAATTTTTATAGGAAAAAACCCAAAAAATTTGGAACCCGGCTTTTTTGGGAAAATTGTTTTTAAGGTTAAAAGTTTGAAAACAAGCGTGGTTTTTTGACATTTTTAAAAACCCCCAAACCCTTTTTTGGTTGCCTTTTAAAACCTTGTCCAATTTTGGAACAAAAAAAACCCCCGGAAAAAGGAAAAATAAAACCCAAAAAAAACAACCCCAAAACCAAAAAAAAATAAAGGAAATTTGGAAAAAGGAAAAAAAAAAAAAAAAACCCAAAAAAACCCAAAACCCAAAAAAAAAGGGGTAAAATTTTTTTAAAATTAATCATTTTTCTTTTTCTATTTAGAAGAGTCTCAAAAACCTTTTTTTTCCCCAAATTTTTAAAACCCTTTTTTCTTAAATTTTAATTTTTTACCCAAACTAAAAAACCCAAAAACTTAAAATTTTTCTTTTTCAATTTAATTATAAAAATTATTATAAAGTTTGAAAAAAGAAATTTTTAGAAAAAAACCCGGAACCCGAAAATTTCCTTTTTAGTTTCTTTTTAAAAAAATACTATTAAAACAAGCTAAATGGAAACTTTTCAAAAAAAATCCCCCAGCCAAACTTTTTTTGGTTTGGGTTTTTTTTTTTTTTTTTTCAAACACAAAAGGGGAAAAAAAACATTAAAAAATAACATTTTAAAAAAAAAAATTTAAATTTTTCCCAACCCAAATTTTTTTTTGGGGGCTTTTTTTTTTTTGGTTTTTTTTTTTTCCTGGGGTTTTTTTTCAAACTTTACTTTTTTTTTTGGGGGGGGGGTTTGGGTTTTTTTTTTTGGGTTTTTTTCGGGTGTTTTTTTTTTAAATAACCCTTTTTGCTTTTCTGTGTTCCCAATTTCCTTTTTAAAAAAGCCTTTTTTTTAAAAGGGACTGAATGCAAAGGAAATTTTTTAAAAACAAATTTTTAAAACTTTCCCTTTTCCCTTAAAAAATAAAAAACCCCAAAAAAGTAAAACAAATTTACAAAATTGTTTTAAATAAAACAAGGGGGCGTCTGTTACCTTTTGCAACAAGTTGGGGAT
>NW_026915054.1:0-3763 GCF_034315485.1 Pezoporus occidentalis | reverse complement strand
CCCTTTTTTATTTTTTGGAGTAGCGGATGGGTTGTTTGGGAAAAAAAAAAAAAAATTTTTAGTCCATTTTTAGATGTGGGATGTTGAGGAAAAGTTCTTTTGAACATTAAATTTTTTAAAAAATTCAAATGTTCAAAAGACTTTCCTTCCACAATTCGAAATAAAAAAATAAATGTTAAGTATTCTTTTTTTTTCCTTTTTTCTTAATTACACCCATATACCTGCTACCCCAGCATACCCCAAAACAAGTTTGTTCAAAATTTTAAATTTTTGGGGTAAAAGGTTAATTTTAAGAAGGGAAAGAATTTAAAAGCCCTGTTAGTAATTTAAAAAAGCATAAAGAAATTCCCCCAATTTTTCAAAAACAAATTTTAGGGAGTATGTTTAAAATTCAATGGGTTTGTTTGGCTTGTAAAAGAGTTACTTTAAGAAGGGATGTTACGATGTTTGGCAAAAGCATTCCCATTGGAGAAGGTGGAGGGGGCCGCTTCCAGCCTGAAAGGTTTTTGGGGCCTTGGGTTGGGGAAGGGGGTTTTAAAGAAAGGGGGCCCAATTTTATAAGGGCCTGAGAAAAAATTTTGGCATGGAGAATTTAATACTAGATGATTTGGGAAAAAAAGGGTTTCTTTTTAAAAAATTTATTTAGGTTTAAGCATGAAAAATCAGGGTGAATCCTAAATTATAAAAGGGAGTATGGCCTGAACCCACATATAGGGGATTTTTGGGTTTTACTGAAAAGGAAATTGTTTTTTTTGAATTTTTTGAGGTTTTCACCCAAATATTCATTGAAAATCTTATTTTTTTTGGCCTTTGCCCAAATTTATTTTACAGCTGAAAATTTTCCCCCTAAAACCCAAAAATAAGTTTATGAAAATCTTTTAAAAAATTTTAAATTTTTAATGATGTTTAAAGAAGAAAAAGGTTGAAATAACTCAAGGTTTTTAAAAATTACCAAAATTTTCAGAAAGTTTAAACCCTTCTTATTTTTTTTGGCTCAATCTTTGGCTAAAAAAAAAAAATTTTGATGGTTGGACTTTTCCCCAAGTTTTTTTTTCCGGAAATTTTACTTAAATTAAAAACTCATTAAAAAAAAAAAAGGTTTTGGGCCTTTAAAAAACCTTTTTGGCGAAAAATTTAAAATTTTATTTTTTTTTTTTTTAAAAAACAAAAGTTTTTTTTGGGGAAAAATTTGAAAAAAAAAAATTTTTAAAAAAATTTTTTTTTTTCCCTTTTTTCCCCTTTTTTAAATTTTTTTTGGCCAAAAAAACAAAAAAAATTTTTTAAAAAACCCAAAAACCCAAAAAAAAAATTTAAAATTTTAAAAAATATTAAGGAACCCCCCCCTTTTTTTTTTTTTAAAATTTTTTTTCCAAAAAATTATTAAAAAAAAAAAAAAAAAAAAAAAAAATTTTTTTTTTAAAAAAAATTTTTTTAAAAAAAGGCAAAAAACCGGGGGAAAAAAAAAAAATTTTTAATTTAAATTTTTTTTTAAAAAAATTTTTTTCCCCCCAAAAAAAAAAATTTTTTTTTTTTTTTCCCCCCCCCCCTTTTTTTTTTTTTTTAAAAAAAAAAAATTTTTTTTTTGGGGTTTTTTTTTTTTTTTTTTAAAAAAATCGGGTTAAAATTTTTTTTTTCCCCCTTTTTTTTTGGGGGGTTTCGGTTTTTTTTTTAAAAATCCCCTTTTTTTTTTTTTGGGGGTTTTTTTAAAAATTTTTTTTTCCCCAAAAAAAAACCCCCTTTTTAAAAAATTTTTTAAATTTTTTAAAAAATTTTTTGGGGTTTTGGGAAAAAAACCCCTTTTTTAAAAAAAAAAAATTTAAAAAGAAAAAGGAAGGGGGGTTTTGGGTTTTAAGGGGGAAAAAAATTTTTTTAAAAATAAAACCCCTTTTTAAAAAAAAATTTTAAAAAAATTTAAACCCCCCTTTTAAAAAAAGGGTTTAAAAAAAATTTTTTTTAAACTTTTTTTTTTTTTAAAAAAACCCCCTTTTAAAAAATTTTTTTAAAATTTTAAAAAAAAAGGGGTTTAAAAAAAAAATTTTAAAGGGGTTTTTAAAATTTTTAAAATTTTTTTTTTAAAACCCCAAAGGGTTTTCCCAAATTTTAAAAAAATTTTTTTTAAAAAAGGGGTTTTTTTTTTTTTTTTTTTAAAAAAAAATTAAAAAAAAAAAAAAAAAAAAATTTTTTTTTTTTTAAAAAATTTTTTTTTAATTTTTTTTGGGGTTTGGGGGGTTTCAAAAAAATTTTTTTTAAAAAAATTTTTTTTTTTTTTAAAATAATTTTTTTAAAAAATTTTTTAAAAAAAAAATTTTAAATGGGTTTTTTTAAAAATTTAAATTTTTTAATTTTAAAAAAAAAACCAAAATTTTAATTTTTTTTTCCCCCTTTTTTTTTTTTAAAAATTTTTTTTTGGGGGGGGAAAAAAACCCAAATCAAAAAATTTTTTAAAAATGTTTTTTTTAAAAAATTTTTAAAAAAATTTAAATTTTTTTTTTTAAAAAAAAAAAAAATTTAAAAAAAAAAAAAAAAATTTTTTTTTTTAAAAAAAAAAAAATTTTTTTTTGGGGGGTTTTTTTTTTTAAAAAAGGGTTTAAAAAGGGGAAAAAGGTTTTAAAAAAAGGGGCCCCCCTTTTTTTTTCCCAAAAAAAGGGAAAAGGGCCAACAAAAAAAAAAAAAAAAAAAAATTTTTGGAAAAAAAAAATTTCCCCTTTTTTTGGGAAAAACCCGGGGGAAAAAAATTTTTTTTTTTTAAAAAAAAATTTTTCTTAGGGGGGGAAAGGGTTTTAAAATTTTTTTCCTTCCCTTCCCCTTTTAAAAAAAAAAAAGCCCCACCCAACCTGGCCTTGAATTTTTCCCATTATCTACCACCTTTTGGAAAAACCTTTTCCCCATGTTTCACCCCCCCTCATTTTAAAAAAATACTTCCTTGTATCTAGTCTAAATTTACCCCTTTTAGTATAAAACAGTTACCCCATGCCCTATTCACTACAGGCCCTACTGAAAAATTTGTCCCCATCTTTCTTCAAGCCCCCTTCAGCCTGCAAGCTGGGTCAAAGGGCTCCCTGGAGCCTTTTCTTCTCCAGGCTGAACAAGCCCAACTCTCTCAGCCTGTCTCCATGGGAGAAGGTGCTCCAGCCCCCTGGTCATCTTCGTGGCCCTTCCAACCTGCTCCAACAGGTCCATGTCTTTTCTATGCCCAGGTTTATGTCTGATCTTAAACTAGCCTTTAGAATTGTTATGCTCTTTTGAAAACAGTTGTTGAATTTGGAACATGCATGACTTTTACTCAGTTTTGGTACTGAACTGTCTTCTCAAAATTCTCTTCTGGAAAAAGTTAATTATTCTTTTGACCTCAAAACTTTTATTTTTCTTTTCTGCAGTCACACTTGCTTTTAGTAGTGTAGCATAGCCTGCAGCATGCCAGGTGGGTGCCTATCCCGGACCAAGGAAACATCTTAGGAGTAATCTATAAACATTTAGTCCAGTTTTTAGGATGTCGGATTGTTGGAGGCAAAAGCCTTACTATTTGAACATTTGGCAAGTATAATAAATATTGAATGCATCAAAAGACTCAATTCCGTATCACTATTTCTGAAATGAGAAATAATGGCACTGTTAAGTATTCTTTTTTTTTTTTTCCTTTTTTCTTAATTATTCATACCATTCTATAACCTGCTACTCCAGCATATCCCAGAATCAGAGTTTGTTCATTTTTAAAGCTTTCAGTTCCCCAGCATATACATGGCCTTGATTTTGGAATGGAGGG